>NC_051861.1:12250622-12268122 GCF_015732765.1 Culex quinquefasciatus | reverse complement strand
CCCAGGCAAGGGGCGGCCCGACGTTCGAACGGTTGCAATGACATCATGCAAGTACGTACCCATTTAAAGTTTGAAAATAGGTCAAGATCATTTCGGACCTAAGGCCTCTTATCATTCGCTTTACCAGATAAGAATAGAATCCGAAATGTTGCATGCTCCAGCTTTCCTGAGGGAAACTTCGGAGGGAACCAGCTACTAGATGGTTCGATTGGTCTTTCGCCGCTATGCCCAAAGTGCACATCAAACAGATTAGGCATAGTTCACCATCTTTCGGGTCACATCCAACGCACTCGCGGTAGTTATGGCATCGAGTGCCTGGTATAACAACCGGGGATGGAGGGACGAGCAGAGAGTCTCATCCGTAATCCCGCACAAGTTTCAAGTTATGTTTTTGCGCCTTTGGTGTTTCAACTGAGTACCATTGGCTCGCGCGCAAGATAGACTTCTTGGTCCGTGTTTCAAGACGGGTCCCGAAGGTACCTCGATATTATCGTTGCCTCAGCCGTCACTGGGAGTGACGGTCTGCGTGGAAATCCATCACGCGTCCGGCTGCACACCACGCAACGGTAAGTGCCAGGTTACGATGTTCGTCTTTCGACCTGAGCGTCGCTACTGTGGGACTAACAACCAGATGCCAAGGGGCAATTGCCGGACCTGTAGTCGTTTTCTTGACTAGCGGTTTCGTAATGGATCGCAACGTCCTCGTAAAGCAGAAGATAAATACCCTGCAGCAGACCAGTGAAGGCCAGCCACATTGGCATATCTCCGCTTTCGAGTTCAACGGGCTTGACCTAGGCAGTTTCACGTACTTTTGACTCTCTATTCAGAGTGCTTTTCAACTTTCCCTCACGGTACTTGTTCGCTATCGGTCTCGTGGTGATATTTAGCTTTAGAAGGAGTTTACCTCCCACTTTGTGCTGCACTATCAAGCAACACGACTCCATGGAAAAATTTTCCACCATCAGCGCCGTCCTACGGGCCTCATCTTCCAGCACATGAACTGGATATTTCAATAGTGCATCACCCTACGTGCTGAGCTCATCCCTTTTCGCTCGCAGCTACTCGGGGAATCCTTGTTAGTTTTTTTCCTCCCCTTCATAAATGTTAGGGGTAGTCACACAATATTTGAGGCCACGGTTTTAGACACAGTGTGTCCTCTCAAGTTTGTGCGCACCGATGGTCGTCGCACTCGAACCGAGGATCTTAAATGTTTTGCCACCACATAAGGTAGCAAAACACCATGCTGCGTGCGTACTCTCGTATACTGTATCGATTTTAGACCGGGAGCCACCCGGTCTACCTCAGTGCACCGCCCCAGCAGTCGTGAAAGCCTCATTGCTCGGAATCTGTGCAGTCTTTCCAAGCTTGTTTATAACCCTTATAATCATTCTAGATACGCTCTAGTCATTGTAATATTATCACGACTGCAACCTTTCTTAGTCATTTGTTACATTTTTATGACTGCAACCCTCGATCGATACCTACGAGAGTACAACACAGTTAGATGTATAAATACAAGCACTCAAAATTGTGTACATCGCGTTGTACGATGTGTATTATGCGTTCAACTTGTCAATGTTCATGTGTCCTGTAGTTCACATTATGACTCGCATTTAAATGCGGTCTTCATCGATCCACGAGCCGAGTGATCCCCTGCCTAGGGTTTGATGGTTTGTTATGCATTCGCATGTATTCAAAAATGAAACACTGTTTTGATGGTTGCACAGTACTGCAAGAGTTCTGTACAGGATGACCAGACCTACCGTGCGTGTTTGCACGGACCACGCGTACCGTGGTAGCGTAGCGCGTTATAAAATGAACCTATCACGCGCTCACTCGGTGCCGCGATATTGACTAGCCAGCCTTTTGGTAGTTTACCTGAGAGCCATCCATACTACCTCAATGTACCGTCCCAGCCGGGTAGTCAAAACGGCTGGCTGTGTGCACGCCTCGGTGGTAGATACGTACATGCATCTCCGAGTGCGCACCGCTCCGCAGAACCGCGTATGACGTTCGGTTCGATGGTGTAATTTTCATATACGCTCATGAACGAAAAAAAATACACCTCTGTGCGCGCACACGACAGCCCTCACATCGACACACGAGTCGGAGTACACTCGACTCACCTCAATGTACCGTCCCAGAAGGGCAAATTCAAGCCAATTGTAAGCCAATGGCTTAACATCCCTAAGCGAATTTGGCTTCCAATGCACACAGTCACATGCACACGAGTCTACACCGACTCAATTCTAAGTCCGCAAAATTCACATGTCCAGACATTTGTCAACGCTTAACATGCGAATTTGGCTTGACGACGACACCTCTGTGCGCGCACACGACAGCCCTCACATCGACACACGAGTCGGAGTACACTGACTCACCTCAATGTACCGTCCCAGAAGGGCAAAATTCATGTCCAAGCCAAGCAACTTTGTTTAAGCCAACTTGCTTAACATCCCTAAGCGAATTTGGCTTAACGACGCACTTTGTGCGCACACGACAGCCCTCATATCGACACACGAGTCGGAGTACACTCGACTCACCTCAATGTACCGTCCCAGAAGGAAGTCAGCGGCTGGCTGGGTGCGCGCTCGGTGTAGATACATGCATGCATCTCCAAGTGCGCACCGTTCCGCAGAACCGCGCATGACGCCCTTTATCCAATTAGAATAAATGTGCATCGAATAAGCATTTTACGTGCATTAAATGTAAATTAGGTGCATTTGAAATAAAATGCATGGAAAGAATGTACACCGAATGTCCACTGAATTCCCATCGAATGTAAAATGCATTAACATTCGAAGTGAGCTAAATTTTGGGGCCCCTTCTATATTGGTTATGCTTGGGTATGTATGGGAAGGCCCAAGGAGGTCACTCCCAACAATGTTCATCGATATAAAATTCGATGCCATTTAAATGCAAGCAATGCGCATCGAAATTAATGTTTACACATCTCAATTCATCTATGTAGTCCGTTGGACGTTTTTGTCTAGAAAGCCTGGGTTAGAGACCCTCCACATCCTTAAACATGGTTCTCCCACGTTCCTCCAAGCATCATTGTCCGGTTCAACTATTACCAAGCCATGGACCCGCGGCAGCACGAGCTGGCAGTGTTTATTCATGTCATGGGTATGCGTAGTCAACGCTACCTACTGTGTCACCTCCACCCTTCTCGGTATACAGCATGGTGGCCGATGTCAACGCTACCTACTGTCATGTTTGTTGCATATTTTCGGGGCACGAAAATAGCAAAAAAGAACCCACATGAGTACTCTCTCAACGACATTACGTGCACAACGTACCCGTCGAATCGGAGCAAACCATTCGAGCTCGAAAAGGCAACCTGAGCGGATCAAGGTATAACCTTTCACCAACTCGCAATTCCTTTCCTGACACCATTAGCATCTATGGGGCAAAAGGCACGCCCTGCAGTGCAGAGCGTGCCTAGGCTTCGCATATCTGACGCGCTGTGAGATCCAATCGTCGGGATGCCAGGGGAACGAGTACTGGGTACTCAACTGCTGGCGACGAAAGGAGGTAATTTCACAACGAACCCCTAGGGTACTGTGCTCTGAGCAACCGATGTAGAATCAATCGTCAGTGGTAGCACAGCTGTGTTGCGTTCAATGCCGTGCCCTGGTGATATGATCTCTATTAGATCATTTCTTAACACGCCGAGGGCTTCGCGTATCTGACGCACGATGAGATCATTCGTCGGGATGCCAGCAGGGAACGAGTACTAGGTACTCGGCTGCTGGCGACGAAAGGAGGTACATCTCACATGCTTTGTCAAACGACGAACTCTCAGGTACTGTGCTCTGAGCAACCGATGTAGAATCAATCGTCAGTGGTAGCACAGCTGTGTTGCGTTCAATGTCGTGCCCTGGTGATATGATCACTATTAGATCATTTCTTAACACGCCGAAGGCTTCGCGTATCTGACGCGCTATGAGATCATTCGTCGGGATGCCAGCAGGGAACGAGTACTGGGTACTCAACTGCTAGCGACGAAAGGAGGTACATCTCACATGCTTTGTCAAACGACGAACCCTCAGGTACTGTGCTCTGAGCAACCGATGTGGAATCAATCGTCAGTGGTAGCACAGCTGTGTTGCGTTCAATGCCGTGCCCTGGTGCCGTGCCCTGGTGCCGTGCCCTGTTGCCGTGTCCTAGTGATATGATCACTATCATATCACCTACCTCTTAACACGCCGAGGGCTTCGCATATCTGACGCGCTGTGAGATCCAATCGTCGGGATGCCAGCAGGAACGAGTACTAGGTACTCGACTGCTGGCGACGAAAGGAGGTCATTTCACATGCTTTGTCAAACGACGAACCCTCAGGTACTGTGCTTTGAGCAACCGATGTGGAATCAATTGTCAGTGGTAGCACAGCTGTGTTGCGTTCAAAATCGACCATGAACCTGTAGTGCCTGAATGACAAACTCGTCACTCTAATGCTGCAACTACAAAGTTCACCTTACCTCTGACGTTATTACCGATGATTTGCTTCGCGTGACAGCACTGGTGTACTCATGCAGCGATAGAGTCGTAGGACTCTATCACCGGGAATCGAACCAACTGAAGCCGTACCTCTACTGCTTGGTTGAATTCGACTCGTTAGCGTTCAAATAGTACGTGCTCAGGCGTTTCCAAGCATTTGCCTCGCGTAACAGCACTGGTGTACTCATGCAGCGATAGAGTCGTAGAACTCTATCACCGGGAATCGAACCAACTGAAGCCGTACCTCTACTGCTTGGTTGAATTCGACTCGTTAGCGTTCAAATAGTACGTGCCTTAGCTTAGCATTTACGGTCTTTTCGCAGGGTAGCCATACGACTGCCTTCTGCTTTGCCATGGGTATGGTCAAACAAGAAACACTGTTTAATGGGTTGCACAGTATTGTGCGCGGATGATCAGCCGCACCGTACGTGAGTGTACGGACCACGCGAACCGGTGGTAGCGCATGTGGTATACGCGGACATAGGACGAACCTGCCGCACACGTTTGCGCTCGGTACCGCGATATAGGCTGACCAGCCAGGTATCGTTCACCCGATTGATGAGTATGTGCCGAACTTGTCGACACTGGTGCTCTCGAATGGGTGATACAAAACAACACATCACGCTCCAGAGATACGTGAAGCTTTGTAATGATCCTTCCGCAGGTTCACCTACAGAAACCTTGTTACGACTTTTACTTCCTCTAAATCATCAAGTTCGGTCAACTTCAGCGATTCAAATGTAATCCGGGAAGGACTAGCAAATGTTCACCTTCAAAGACCTCACTAAATAATCCATCGGTAGTAGCGACGGGCGGTGTGTACAAAGGGCAGGGACGTAATCAACGCTAGCTATTGACCAGCACTTACTGGGAATTCCAGGTTCATATGGACCATTTCAATCCATAATCCCGACTAAATGAGCATTTCAGTGATTTCCCGCGCCTTTCGGCGTAGGGTACACGCTGCTGCTCACATTGTAGCGCGCGTGCAGCCCAGAACATCTAAGGGCATCACGGATCGCTCAATCTCATTTTGCTCATCACAAGCAGATTATCAACCTCAATGAGTTGATGTATTATCAGGTCACACTACACCGCCGGTGGATGGATCGCGCACGACCGTGCGAACGGCCGACGTGCCCATCCGGCCGACGGGATCAACATCTGACTGCTGATAGCGTTCTATTTAATTTGATTGAGTCACCATGCACCACTACCCTTAATTTGGAGAAAGAGCTATTAATCTGTCTTACCTCAATAAGTTCGGACCTGGTAAGTTTTCCCGTGTTGAGTCAAATTAAGCCGCAGGCTCCACTCCTGGTGGTGCCCTTCCGTCAATTCCTTCAAGTTTCAACTTTGCAACCATACTTCCCCCGGAACCTAATTTTGGTTTCCCGGAAGCTACTGAGAGCACCATGATGTAGCGTCTCCCAATTGCTAATTGGCATAGTTTACGGTTAGAACTAGGGCGGTATCTTATCGCCTTCGATCCTCTAACTTTCGTTCTTGATTAATGAAAGCATCCATGGCAAATGCTTTCGCTTTAGTCAGTCTTACGACGGTCTACGAATTTCACCTCTCGCGCCGTAATACTAATGCCCCCAACTACTTCTGTTAATCATTACCTCTTGATCTGATTACAAACCAACGAAACGTAAGACCGAGGTCATATTCCATTATTCCATGCAAAAATATTCGCGGCCATTGATTGGCCTGCTTGAAGCACTCTAATTTGTTCAAGGTAATCTCAGCTGGGTTGGTGAAAACACTGTACCTGATAGGCAAGCGCCACCATATAGGCACCCAGTCTTATAGTCGCAACAATCCAGTGACCTACTACCATCATTAGGAGTAGCACCCGTGTTGGACAATAATAAACTTCGAACGTTTAAACCGCAACAATTTTAATATACGCTAGTGGAGCTGGAATTACCGCGGCTGCTGGCACCAGACTTGCCCTCCACTTGATCCTTACCGAAGGATGTATGCTCGGTTCATTCCAATTATAAAACATCATAAAAGAGTCTTATATTGTTATTTCTCGTCACTACCTCCCCGTGCCGGGATTGGGTAATTTACGCGCCTGCTGCCTTCCTTGGATGTGGTAGCCATTTCTCAGGCTCCTCTCCGGAATCGAACCCTGATTCCCCGTTACCCGTTGCAACCATGGTAGTCCTCTATACTACCATCAATAGTTGATAGGGCAGATATTTGAAAGATCTGTCGCCGGTGCGAGACCATGCGATCAACAAAATTATCCAGATTTCAACTCAAGCATCACGAAGGACGATCGGTTTGACTAATAATTGCACAGGTTCCGCGAGGTCCCTGCATATTGCATGTATTAGCTCTAGATTTTCCACAGTTATCCAAGTAACTAGGTGAATGATCTTGTAAATTATAGCTGTTATACTGAGCCTTATGCGGTTTCACATTAAAACTGTTTGTACTTAGACATGCATGGCTTAACCTTTGAGACAAGCGTATACTACTGGTAGGATCAACCAGAATTCGTCAACATTATCACGTCACGCACGCTATGCGGGCATGAGGGTGGTCCGGGACCAGGCGAGGGTCCGCGCGCACCACCGTCTCATATAGTGTGTGTTGTGTGTAATGGAAATTACCTCACTCTTCCAACCTCACCACAACGCTCTTCCATCGTAAGACGTTGTTCCTCGATGTCGTATCATGCGCGCAATACAATCGTCAAAAGATTCCCATTCGTTTCGTGCGGCAAGCGCTGCAGAACTTGCAGCGCGCCTCCCCTTAAGAACACATAATACTCGCTACGATCGCCGACTAGCATGACGTCATGTTAACAAAACACGGTCTCGCTCAAACATCACCTCACAGCCGAACCTCTCCCATTCCTCTTCCGTCGTGTCGCACCACCTCTCACCATAGCCACAGCGCCAAGCGCGCGCTCGGGGTAGATACGTGCATGCATCTCCGAGTGCGCACCGCATCCGCGCATGACGCTCCTGGTTCGATGGTATAATTTCCATATACGCACACGACAGCCCTCATATCGACTCATGCGTCAGAGTGCACCCGACTCACCTCAATGTACCGTCCCAGCCGGGTAGTCTCAGCGGGCGTACGCTCATACGGTGGGACCGGTCTGAATTGTAGCGCACTCCGGTGGTAGATACGTGCATGCATCTCCGAGTGCGCACCACTCCGCAGAACCGCGTATGACGTTCCCGGTTCGATGTAATTTCCATATACGCACACGATCGGCGAGTCAGAGTGCACCCGACTCACCTCAATGTACCGTCCCAGCCGGGTAGTCTCAGCGGGCGTACGCTCATACGGTGGGACCGGTCTGAATTGTAGCGCTCTAGCGTGCATGCATCTCCGAGTACCACCCGCAGAACCGCGTATGACGTTCCCGGTTCGATGATGTAATTTCCATATACGCGCATGAACGACCTCATCATCGAAAATTGACACCACTCCGCAGAACCGTGTATGACGTTCCCGGTTCGATGATAATTTCATTATACGCTCATGAACTACCTCATCATCAAACTTGACTTCCTATAGGCAAGAGCGACAACAGTCGACCAAAAATTGCGAAAAAATGATCCGTCGACCGCGTCTATGGCAAGTCGGGGTAAATCGGGCCACCGTGCCAGACATGTGGACCGATGGACGAGTGTCCCGACCCCGGGAGTCCGGCCCCGCCCTCTTCCGCCCGGAACCGATAAAGATGGCTTCCCCGAAGGTAGGCATGCTCTGCGGGTCCTCTTCGTGCCCGTAGACGCCACCATACACGCGTACGGGCAGCGTGCGGTACGTTCCTCTCGTGCCCGTAGACGGGGCCACCATACACGCGGACGCTATGTCGCGCGCGGGGTATGGTACGCGTCTTCGTCTTGGACGGAGACTGCCCCGGCTGGGCTTGGGGTCGGGTTCGGGTCACGCTATCTGAGCGTGACGATGCTCTCCCTCGCTCTCTGTGTCTCTCGAGTTCGATAACCCAAGATAAACTCCGTCTACGTAATACGGCACATCAGCTCGACCACGATCAAGATCTCTCGACGGAGTGCAACACGACGTTAGCCGCAGTAGCACTTCGAGCAAACAAAACCCGGGTATGTCGTTGTCGAGCAGCGAACATGTATTCGCTCACCAGACATTACACGTCTAACGAAAGCCGCGTGCCTGCACCGACGACTGCCGACGTACGTTACGTACACAACCTTCAAGCAAGGGTAGTCAGAGAGGATCGAAATTGTACATCAGCAAAACTCCCAGCCTGCAAACCCATCGTTTGTAGGAGGTCTTAGGTATCGTTATCATATGTTGGTGTTGAGCATATCGTATGGGGCTCTGTCTTCCAGACCAATAAGATGCCAGCGTGAGATCACGCTAGCAACTCTTGCGGGTTGTTAGCCATATAATGACCCCGACTACCTATAGAATACACTATCAGCTCAGTTTGGTTACGACCTTAGAGGCGTTCAGGCATAATCCAACGAACGTAGCATTATACCAATGTCCAGTCGGACTAGTACTGAGCCATTGGTTCGTACCTGTGGTTCCTCTCGTACTTCACAGGAATACCGTTACGATAGTTTATCACACACCAGTAGGGTAAAACTAACCTGTCTCACGACGGTCTAAACCCAGCTCATGTTCCCTTGAAAGGGTGAACAATCCTACGCTTTGTGAATTTTGCTTCACAATGATAGGAAGAGCCGACATCGAAGGATCAACAAGCCACGTCGCTATGAACGCTTGGCGGCCACAAGCCAGTTATCCCTGTAGTAACTTTTCTGACACCTCTTGCTAAAAACTCTTTAAACCAAAAGGATCGTGAGGCCTGGCGTTTTGCACACGCTATGGTGTCAAGCCCCAGTCAAACTCCACACCTGTCCATGATCGCCGTGATATTAACTTTTCTTCTGACTCTTGCTAAAAACTCAAGAAGGATCGTGAGGCCTGGCGTTTTGCACACGCTATGGTGCCAAGCCCCAGTCAAACTCCACACCTGGCACTGTCCATGATCGCCGTGATCATGTTAGTGCGGCAACAATAAGAGTGGTGGTATCTCATTGGTGCCGGATAAATTTATTGTACCCAGGCTCCCACCTATTCTGCACCTCTTATATCACCTCACAATGCCAGACTAGAGTCAAGCTCTACAGGGTCTTCTTTCCCCGCTAGTGTTTTATTCCTTGGCTGTGGTTTCGCTAGATGGTAGATAGGGACAGCGGGTATCTTGCTATCAAGAGCGCCGTTCTGTTCTGAATTGGCTGTTTGTTATGACTACAGCGGCTAATGCGACCATACTAGGAGTCGATTAACACCAATGGTACCAGAGCCCGAGTCATTCAGCCTTCAGAGTCCATTTACGGATTTCAAATGCCGACTTCCTTACCTACATGAATCTATCGACAAGAGACTTGTCAACCTTGGAGACCTGCTGTTGATTCGGTACAAGCTGTTGAGAGTTTGCGGCCCCTATCTTCGATTTTCATAACAGGATATCGACACAGCAATTTGATACCATGCTTATCCAACCATATCTCTCTGAAAGACTTCCATGGCCGGTGTAACTGTAAAACAGAAAAGAAACCTCTTCCGATATCTATTATTGGCTTCTCGAAGAAAAGGATACATGTTGCCATGTTAAAAGGGCGGTATTAACGCCAATGCAAACATATACTCAACAGGCTCCGGAAATTTAACCGGATTGCCTTCCGCTCAGGTTTCCATAGAGCTAAGGATTGGCTAACTCGTGTTCAACTGCTGTTGAAACGAAACCCTCCTCCACTTCAGTCATCCAAGATCTCATTCGAATATTTGCTACTACCACCAAGATCTGTGCTAGTGGCGGCTCCATGACGGCTTACGCCATGCACTTCAACGCACACCACCAGACTCCTACTCGCTGACGTCTCAAAGTGCGGACGGAGCTTGGGCCCGTCGCACCACTTGTACGCCAGCGGTAATGTATAGGCAAACGACTAGAGCGCCATCCATTTTGCGGCTTACACAGTTGGATGACAACTTCCATGTCCACCGTCCTGCTGTCTGTAGCAATCAACATTTCATGGTATCTATGATGCGTCGTTTATTTAGGCGCCGTAACATCACGTTTGGTTCATCCCACAGCACCAGTTCTGCTTACCAAAACTTGGCCCACTAAGCACACAGATATCTTGTACGTCGACCGGCACGCCCAGGCAAGGGGCGGCCCGACGTTCGAACGGTTGCAATGACATCATGCAAGTACGTACCCATTTAAAGTTTGAAAATAGGTCAAGATCATTTCGGACCTAAGGCCTCTTATCATTCGCTTTACCAGATAAGAATAGAATCCGAAATGCTCCAGCTTTCCTGAGGGAAACTTCGGAGGAACCAGCTACTAGATGGTTCGATTGGTCTTTCGCCGCTATGCCCAAAGTGCACATCAAACAGATTAGGCATAGTTCACCATCTTTCGGGTCACATCCAACGCACTCGCGGTAGTTATGGCATCGAGTGCCTGGTATAACAACCGGGGATGGAGGGACGAGCAGAGAGTCTCATCCGTAATCCCGCACAAGTTTCAAGTTATGTTTTTTGCGCCTTTGGTGTTTCAACTGAGTACCATTGGCTCGCGCGCAAGATAGACTTCTTGGTCCGTGTTTCAAGACGGGTCCCGAAGGTACCTCGATATTATCGTTGCCTCAGCCGTCACTGGGAGTGACGGTCTGCGTGGAAATCCATCACGCGTCCGGCTGCACACCACGCAACGGTAAGTGCCAGGTTACGATGTTCGTCTTTCGACCTGAGCGTCGCTACTGTGGGACTAACAACCAGATGCCAAGGGGCAATTGCCGGACCTGTAGTCGTTTTCTTGACTAGCGGTTTCGTAATGGATCGCAACGTCCTCGTAAAGCAGAAGATAAATACCCTTCAGCAGACCAGTGAAGGCCAGCCACATTGGCATATCTCCGCTTTGGATAATCGAGTTCAACGGGCTTGACCCTAGGCAGTTTCACGTACTTTTGACTCTCTATTCAGAGTGCTTTTCAACTTTCCCTCACGGTACTTGTTCGCTATCGGTCTCGTGGTGATATTTAGCTTTAGAAGGAGTTTACCTCCCACTTTGTGCTGCACTATCAAGCAACACGACTCCATGGAAAAATTTTCCACCATCAGCGCCGTCCTACGGGCCTATCACCCTCTATGGGAGTAAAAGCCACATTCTAGTTGAACTTGGACCTTACGCTGGGCATGGCAGATGAAATTTTCCAGTACACGGAAGTGCATGCATCCCCTACGTGCTGAGCTCATCCATTCGCTCGCAGCTACTGGGGAATCCTTGTTATTTTTCCTCCCTCCTTCATAAATGTCACACAATATTTGAGGCCACGGTTTTAGACACAGTGTGTCCTCGAGTCAATGCGCGCACCGATGTGGTCGTCGCACTCGAACCGAGGATCTTAAATGTTTTGCCACCACATAAGGTAGCAAAACACCATGCGTACTCTCTAGACCCGGGAGCCACCCGGTCTACCTCAGTGCACCGCCCCAGCAGTCGTGAAAGCCTCATTGCTCGGAATCTGTGCAGTCTTTCCAAGCTTGTTTATAACCCTTATAATCATTCTAGATACGCTCTAGTCATTGTAATATTATCACGACTGCAACCTTTCTTAGTCATTTGTTACATTTTTATGACTGCAACCCTCGATCGATACCTACGAGAGTACAACACAGTTAGATGTATAAATACAAGCACTCAAAATTGTGTACATCGCGTTGTACGATGTGTATTATGCGTTCAACTTGTCAATGTTCATGTGTCCTGTAGTTCACATTATGACTCGCATTTAAATGCGGTCTTCATCGATCCACGAGCCGAGTGATCCCCTGCCTAGGGTTTGATGGTTTGTTATGCATTCGCATGTATTCAAAAATGAAACACTGTTTTGATGGTTGCACAGTACTGCAAGAGTTCTGTACAGGATGACCAGACCTACCGTGCGTGTTTGCACGGACCACGCGTACCGTGGTAGCGTAGCGCGTTATAAAATGAACCTATCACGCGCTCACTCGGTGCCGCGATATTGACTAGCCAGCCTTTTGGTAGTTTACTCCGAGAGCCATCCATACTACCTCAATGTACCGTCCCAGCCGGGTAGTCAAAACGGCTGGCTGTGTGCACGCTCTCGGTGGTAGATACGTACATGCATCTCCGAGTGCGCACCGCTCCGCAGAACCGCGTATGACGTTCCCGGTTCGATGGTGTAATTTTCATATACGCTCATGAACGACAAAAAAATACACCTCTGTGCGCGCACACGACAGCCCTCACATCGACACACGAGTCGGAGTACACTCGACTCACCTCAATGTACCGTCCCAGAAGGGCAAAATTCACATGTCCAAGCCAAGCCAACTTTGCTTCTTAAGCCAACTTGGCTTAACATCCCTTAAGCGAATTTGGCTTGACGACGACACCTCTGTGCGCGCACACGACAGCCCTCACATCGACACACGAGTCGGAGTACACTCGACTCACCTCAATGTACCGTCCCAGAAGGGCAAAATTCATGTCCAAGCCAAGCCAACTTTGTTTAAGCCAACTTGGCTTAACATCCTTAAGCGAATTTGGCTTAACGACGACACCTCTGTGCGCACACGACAGCCCTCATATCGACACACGAGTCGGAGTACACTCGACTCACCTCAATGTACCGTCCCAGAAGGGAAGTCAGCGGCTGGCTGGGTGCCGCTATCCTGCAATGGCATACATGCATCTGTGCGCACCGTATCGCAGCACGACTCACGTTCACGGCAATGTATCCCAGAAGGAATAAATGTGCATCGAATAAGCATTTTACGTGCATTAAATGTAAATTAGGTGCAATTTGAATAAATGCATAAAAGCAAGTGGAAAAATGTAAATGAATGTCCACTGAATTCCATCGAATGTGTAAAATGCATTAAAATGCATTCGAAGTGAGCCACCCTTGGGGCCCCTTCTATATTGGTTATGCTTGGGTATGTATGGGAAGCAGGCCCTGGGAGGTCACTCCCAACAATGTTCATCGATATAAAATTCGATGCCATTTAAATGCAAGCAATGCGCATCGAAATTAATGTTTACACATCTCAATTCATCTATGTAGTCCGTTGGACGTTTTTGTCTAGAAAGCCTGGGTTAGAGACCCTCCACATCCTTAAACATGGTTCTCCCACGTTCCTCCAAGCATCATTGTCCGGTTCAACTATTACCAAGCCATGGACCCGCGGCAGCACGAGCTGGCAGTGTTTATTCATGTCATGGGTATGCGTAGTCAACGCTACCTACTGTGTCACCTCCACCCTTCTCGGTATACAGCATGGTGGCCGATGTCAACGCTACCTACTGTCATGTTTGTTGCATATTTTCGGGGGCACGAAAATAGCAAAAAAGAACCCACATGAGTACTCTCTCAACGACATTACGTGCACAACGTACCCGTCGAATCGGAGCAAACCATTCGAGCTCGAAAGGCAACCTGAGCGGATCAAGGTATAACCTTTCACCAACTCGCAATTCCTTTCCTGACACCATTAGCATCTATGGGGCAAAAGGCACGCCCTGCAGTGCAGAGCGTGCCTAGTTCACTAAGGCTTCGCATATCTGACGCGCTGTGAGATCCAATCGTCGGGATGCCAGCAGGGAACGAGTACTGGGTACTCAACTGCTGGCGACGAAAGGAGGTAATTTCACAACGAACCCCTAGGGGTACTGTGCTCTGAGCAACCGATGTAGAATCAATCGTCAGTGGTAGCACAGCTGTGTTGCGTTCAATGCCGTGCCCTGGTGATATGATCTCTATTAGATCATTTCTTAACACGCCGAGGGCTTCGCGTATCTGACGCACGATGAGATCATTCGTCGGGATGCCAGCAGGGAACGAGTACTAGGTACTCGGCTGCTGGCGACGAAAGGAGGTACATCTCACATGCTTTGTCAAACGACGAACTCTCAGGTACTGTGCTCTGAGCAACCGATGTAGAATCAATCGTCAGTGGTAGCACAGCTGTGTTGCGTTCAATGCCGTGCCCTGGTGATATGATCTCTATTAGATCATTTCTTAACACGCCGAGGGCTTCGCGTATCTGACGCACGATGAGATCATTCGTCGGGATGCCAGCAGGGAACGAGTACTAGGTACTCGGCTGCTGGCGACGAAAGGAGGTACATCTCACATGCTTTGTCAAACGACGAACTCTCAGGTACTGTGCTCTGAGCAACCGATGTAGAATCAATCGTCAGTGGTAGCACAGCTGTGTTGCGTTCAATGCCGTGCCCTGGTGCCGTGCCCTGGTGCCGTGCCCTGTGTGCCGTGTCCTAGTGATATGATCACTATCATATCACCTACCTCTTAACACGCCGAGGGCTTCGCATATCTGACGCGCTGTGAGATCCAATTCGGATGAGCAGAGAACGAATAGGTACTCGACTGGCGACGAAAGGAGGTCATTTCACATGCTTTGTCAAACGACGAACCCTCAGGTACTGTGCTTTGAGCAACCGATGTGGAATCAATTGTCAGTGGTAGCACAGCTGTGTTGCGTTCAAAATCGACCATGAACCTGTAGTGCCTGAATGACAAACTCGTCACTCTAATGCTGCAACTACAAAGTTCACCTTACCTCTGACGTTATTACCGATGATTTGCTTCGCGTGACAGCACTGGTGTACTCATGCAGCGATAGAGTCGTAGGACTCTATCACCGGGAATCGAACCAACTGAAGCCGTACCTCTACTGCTTGGTTGAATTCGACTCGTTAGCGTTCAAATAGTACGTGCTCAGGCGTTTCCAAGCATTTGCCTCGCGTAACAGCACTGGTGTACTCATGCAGCGATAGAGTCGTAGAACTCTATCACCGGGAATCGAACAACGAAGGAACCTCTACTGCTTGGTTGAATTCGACTCGTTAGCGTTCAAATAGTACGTGCCTTAGCTTAGCATTTACGGTCTTTTCGCAGGGTAGCCATACGACTGCCTTCTGCTTTGCCATGGGTATGGTCAAACAAGAAACACTGTTTAATGGGTTGCACAGTATTGTGCGCGGATGATCAGCCGCACCGTACGTGAGTGTACGGACCACGCGAACCGGTGGTAGCGCATGTGGTATACGCGGACATAGGACGAACCTGCCGCACACGTTTGCGCTCGGTACCGCGATATAGGCTGATCCAGCCATGGTATGTGAGTGTGAAGCTTTGTGCAACGATCCTTACGCATGTCCGCAGGTTCACCTACAGAAACCTTGTTACGACTTTTACTTCCTCTAAATCATCAAGTTCGGTCAACTTCAGCGATTCAAATGTAATCCGGGAAGGACTAGCAAATGTTCACCTTCAAAGACCTCACTAAATAATCCATCGGTAGTAGCGACGGGCGGTGTGTACAAAGGGCAGGGACGTAATCAACGCTAGCTATTGACCAGCACTTACTGGGAATTCCAGGTTCATATGGACCATTTCAATCCATAATCCCGACTAAATGAGCATTTCAGTGATTTCCCGCGCCTTTCGGCGTAGGGTACACGCTGCTGCTCACATTGTAGCGCGCGTGCAGCCCAGAACATCTAAGGGCATCACGGATCGCTCAATCTCATTTTGCTCATCACAAGCAGATTATCAACCTCAATGAGTTGATGTATTATCAGGTCACACTACACCGCCGGTGGATGGATCGCGCACGACCGTGCGAACGGCCGACGTGCCCATCCGGCCGACGGGATCAACATCTGACTGCTGATAGCGTTCTATTTAATTTGATTGAGTCACCATGCACCACTACCCTTAATTTGGAGAAAGAGCTATTAATCTGTCTTACCTCAATAAGTTCGGACCTGGTAAGTTTTCCCGTGTTGAGTCAAATTAAGCCGCAGGCTCCACTCCTGGTGGTGCCCTTCCGTCAATTCCTTCAAGTTTCAACTTTGCAACCATACTTCCCCCGGAACCTAATTTTGGTTTCCCGGAAGCTACTGAGAGCACCATGATGTAGCGTCTCCCAATTGCTAATTGGCATAGTTTACGGTTAGAACTAGGGCGGTATCTTATCGCCTTCGATCCTCTAACTTTCGTTCTTGATTAATGAAAGCATCCATGGCAAATGCTTTCGCTTTAGTCAGTCTTACGACGGTCTAATCTCGCGCCGTAATACTAATCAACTACTTCTGTTAATCATTACCTCTTGATCTGATTACAAACCAACGAAACGTAAGACCGAGGTCATATTCCATTATTCCATGCAAAAATATTCGCGGCCATTGATTGGCCTGCTTGAAGCACTCTAATTTGTTCAAGGTAATCTCAGCTGGGTTGGTGAAAACACTGTACCTGATAGGCAAGCGCCACCATATAGGCACCCAGTCTTATAGTCGCAACAATCCAGTGACCTACTACCATCATTAGGAGTAGCACCCGTGTTGGACAATAATAAACTTCGAACGTTTAAACCGCAACAATTTTAATATACGCTAGTGGAGCTGGAATTACCGCGGCTGCTGGCACCAGACTTGCCCTCCACTTGATCCTTACCGAAGGATGTATGCTCGGTTCATTCCAATTATAAAACATCATAAAAGAGTCTTATATTGTTATTTCTCGTCACTACCTCCCCGTGCCGGGATTGGGTAATTTACGCGCCTGCTGCCTTCCTTGGATGTGGTAGCCATTTCTCAGGCCCTCTCCGGAATCGAACCCTGATTCCCGTTACCCGTTGCAACCATGGTAGTCCTCTATACTACCATCAATAGTTGATAGGGCAGATATTTGAAAGATCTGTCGCCGGTGCGAGACCATGCGATCAACAAAATTATCCAGATTTCAACTCAAGCATCACGAAGGACGATCGGTTTGACTAATAATTGCACAGGTTCCGCGAGGTCCCTGCATATTGCATGTATTAGCTCTAGATTTTCCACAGTTATCCAAGTAACTAGGTGAATGATCTTGTAAATTATAGCTGTTATACTGAGCCTTATGCG
>NC_051861.1:12238122-12245622 GCF_015732765.1 Culex quinquefasciatus | reverse complement strand
GATGACAAATTTTCCAGTACACGGAACCGGGTAGACACACAAGTGCATCACCCCTACGTGCTGAGCTCATCCCTTTTCGCTCGCAGCTACTCGGGGAATCCTTGTTAGTCTTTTCCTCCCCTTCATAAATGTTAGGGGTAGTCACACAATATTTGAGGCCACGGTTTTAGACACAGTGTGTCCTCGAGTCAAGTTTGTACGCGCGCACCGATGTGGTCGTCGCACTCGAACCGAGGATCTTAAATGTTTTGCCACCACATAAGGTAGCAAAACACCATGCTGCGTGCGTACTCGTATACTGTATCGATTTTAGACCCGGGAGCCACCCGGTCTACCTCAGTGCACCGCCCCAGCAGTCGTGAAAGCCTCATTGCTCGGAATCTGTGCAGTCTTTCCAAGCTTGTTTATAACCCTTATAATCATTCTAGATACGCTCTAGTCATTGTAATATTATCACGACTGCAACCTTTCTTAGTCATTTGTTACATTTTTATGACTGCAACCCTCGATCGATACCTACGAGAGTACAACACAGTTAGATGTATAAATACAAGCACTCAAAATTGTGTACATCGCGTTGTACGATGTGTATTATGCGTTCAACTTGTCAATGTTCATGTGTCCTGTAGTTCACATTATGACTCGCATTTAAATGCGGTCTTCATCGATCCACGAGCCGAGTGATCCCCTGCCTAGGGTTTGATGGTTTGTTATGCATTCGCATGTATTCAAAAATGAAACACTGTTTTGATGGTTGCACAGTACTGCAAGAGTTCTGTACAGGATGACCAGACCTACCGTGCGTGTTTGCACGGACCACGCGTACCGTGGTAGCGTAGCGCGTTATAAAATGAACCTATCACGCGCTCACTCGGTGCCGCGATATTGACTAGCCAGCCTTTTGGTAGTTTACTCCGAGAGCCATCCATACTACCTCAATGTACCGTCCCAGCCGGGTAGTCAAAACGGCTGGCTGTGTGCACGCTCTCGGTGGTAGATACGTACATGCATCTCCGAGTGCGCACCGCTCCGCAGAACCGCGTATGACGTTCCCGGTTCGATGGTGTAATTTTCATATACGCTCATGAACGACAAAAAATACACCTCTGTGCGCGCACACGACAGCCCTCACATCGACACACGAGTCGGAGTACTCGACTCACCTCAATGTACCGTCCCAGAAGGGCAAAATTCACATGTCCAAGCCAAGCCAACTTTGTTTGCCAACTTGGCTTAACATCCCTTAAGCGAATTTGGCTTGACGACGACACCTCTGTGCGCCACGACAGCCCTCACATCGACACACGAGTCGGAGTACACTCGACTCACCTCAATGTACCGTCCCAGAAGGGCAAAATTCACATGTCCAAGCCAAGCCAACTTTGCTTCTTAAGCCAACTTGGCTTAACATCCCTTGCGAATTTGGCTTAACGACGACACCTCTGTGCGCGCACACGACAGCCCTCATATCGACACACGAGTCGGAGTACACTCGACTCAATGTACCGTCCCAGAAGGGCAATTCACATGTCCAAGTGCCACAGAACTTGGCTTAACATCCCTAAGCGAATTTGGCTTAACGACGACACTTCTGTGCGCACACGACAGCCCTCATATCGACACACGAGTCGGGTACACTGACTCACCTCAATGTACCGTCCCAGAAGGGAAGTCAGCGGCTGGCTGGGTGCTCCGGTGGTAGATACATGCATGCATCTTCTGCGCACCGTTCCGCAGAACCGCGCATGACGTTCCCGGCGTATCCCAATTAGGAATAAATGTGCATCGAATAAGCATTTTACGTGCATTAAATGTAAATTAGGTGCAATTTGTAAAATAAAATGCATGGGAAAGAATGTACACCGAATGTCCACTGAATTCCCATCGAATGTAAAATGCATTAAATGCATTCGAAGTGAGCCACCCTTGGGGCCCCTTCTATATTGGTTATGCTTGGGTATGTATGGGAAGCAGGCCCAAGGGGAGGTCACTCCCAACAATGTTCATCGATATAAAATTCGATGCCATTTAAATGCAAGCAATGCGCATCGAAATTAATGTTTACACATCTCAATTCATCTATGTAGTCCGTTGGACGTTTTTGTCTAGAAAGCCTGGGTTAGAGACCCTCCACATCCTTAAACATGGTTCTCCCACGTTCCCTCCAAGCATCATTGTCCGGTTCAACTATTACCAAGCCATGGACCCGCGGGCACGAGCTGGCAGTGTTTATTCATGTCATGGGTATGCGTAGTCAACGCTACCTACTGTGTCACCTCCACCCTTCTCGGTATACAGCATGGTGGCCGATGTCAACGCTACCTACTGTCATGTTTGTTGCATATTTTCGGGGCACGAAAATAGCAAAAAAAAGAACCCACATGAGTACTCTCTCAACGACATTACGTGCACAACGTACCCGTCGAATCGGAGCAAACCATTCGAGCTCGAAAAGGCAACCTGAGCGGATCAAGGTATAACCTTTCACCAACTCGCAATTCCTTTCCTGACACCATTAGCATCTATGGGGCAAAAAAAAAGGCACGCCCTGCAGTGCAGAGCGTGCCTAGTTCACTAAGGCTTCGCATATCTGACGCGCTGTGAGATCCAATCGTCGGGATGCCAGCAGGGAACGAGTACTGGGTACTCAACTGCTGGCGACGAAAGGAGGTAATTTCACAACGAACCCTGGGTACTGTGCTCTGAGCAACCGATGTAGAATCAATCGTCAGTGGTAGCACAGCTGTGTTGCGTTCAATGCCGTGCCCTGGTGATATGATCTCTATTAGATCATTTCTTAACACGCCGAGGGCTTCGCGTATCTGACGCACGATGAGATCATTCGTCGGGATGCCAGCAGGGAACGAGTACTAGGTACTCGGCTGCTGGCGACGCATGCTTTGTCAAACGACGAACTCTGTACTGTGTGAGCAACCGATGTAGAATCAATCGTCAGTGGTAGCACAGCTGTGTTGCGTTCAATGTCGTGCCCTGGTGATATGATCACTATTAGATCATTTCTTAACACGCCGAAGGCTTCGCGTATCTGACGCGCTATGAGATCATTCGTCGGGATGCCAGCAGGGAACGAGTACTGGGTACTCAACTGCTAGCGACGAAAGGAGGTACATCTCACATGCTTTGTCAAACGACGAACCCTCAGGTACTGTGCTCTGAGCAACCGATGTGGAATCAATCGTCAGTGGTAGCACAGCTGTGTTGCGTTCAATGCCCTGGTGCCGTGCCCTGGTGCCGTGCCCTGTTGCCGTGTCCTAGTGATATGATCACTATCATATCACCTACCTCTTAACACGCCGAGGGCTTCGCATATCTGACGCGCTGTGAGATCCATCGTCGGGATGCCAGCAGGAACGAGGTACTCGACTGCTGGCGACGAAAGGAGGTCATTTCACATGCTTTGTCAAACGACGAACCCTCAGGTACTGTGCTTTGAGCAACCGATGTGGAATCAATTGTCAGTGGTAGCACAGCTGTGTTGCGTTCAAAATCGACCATGAACCTGTAGTGCCTGAATGACAAACTCGTCACTCTAATGCTGCAACTACAAAGTTCACCTTACCTCTGACGTTATTACCGATGATTTGCTTCGCGTGACAGCACTGGTGTACTCATGCAGCGATAGAGTCGTAGGACTCTATCACCGGGAATCGAACCAACTGAAGCCGTACCTCTACTGCTTGGTTGAATTCGACTCGTTAGCGTTCAAATAGTACGTGCTCAGGCGTTTCCAAGCATTTGCCTCGCGTAACAGCACTGGTGTACTCATGCAGCGATAGAGTCGTAGAACTCTATCACCGGGAATCGAACCAACTGAAGCCGTACCTCTACTGCTTGGTTGAATTCGACTCGTTAGCGTTCAAATAGTACGTGCCTTAGCTTAGCATTTACGGTCTTTTCGCAGGGTAGCCATACGACTGCCTTCTGCTTTGCCATGGGTATGGTCAAACAAGAAACACTGTTTAATGGGTTGCACAGTATTGTGCGCGGATGATCAGCCGCACCGTACGTGAGTGTACGGACCACGCGAACCGGTGGTAGCGCATGTGGTATACGCGGACATAGGACGAACCTGCCGCACACGTTTGCGCTCGGTACCGCGATATAGGCTGACCAGCCAGGTATCGTTCACCCGATTGATGAGTATGTGCCGAACTTGTCGACACTGGTGCTCTCGAATGGGTGATACAAAACAACACATCACGCTCCAGAGATACGTGAAGCTTTGTAATGATCCTTCCGCAGGTTCACCTACAGAAACCTTGTTACGACTTTTACTTCCTCTAAATCATCAAGTTCGGTCAACTTCAGCGATTCAAATGTAATCCGGGAAGGACTAGCAAATGTTCACCTTCAAAGACCTCACTAAATAATCCATCGGTAGTAGCGACGGGCGGTGTGTACAAAGGGCAGGGACGTAATCAACGCTAGCTATTGACCAGCACTTACTGGGAATTCCAGGTTCATATGGACCATTTCAATCCATAATCCCGACTAAATGAGCATTTCAGTGATTTCCCGCGCCTTTCGGCGTAGGGTACACGCTGCTGCTCACAGCGCGCGTGCAGCCCAGAACATCTAAGGGCATCACGGATCGCTCAATCTCATTTTGCTCATCACAAGCAGATTATCAACCTCAATGAGTTGATGTATTATCAGGTCACACTACACCGCCGGTGGATGGATCGCGCACGACCGTGCGAACGGCCGACGTGCCCATCCGGCCGACGGGATCAACATCTGACTGCTGATAGCGTTCTATTTAATTTGATTGAGTCACCATGCACCACTACCCTTAATTTGGAGAAAGAGCTATTAATCTGTCTTACCTCAATAAGTTCGGACCTGGTAAGTTTTCCCGTGTTGAGTCAAATTAAGCCGCAGGCTCCACTCCTGGTGGTGCCCTTCCGTCAATTCCTTCAAGTTTCAACTTTGCAACCATACTTCCCCCGGAACCTAATTTTGGTTTCCCGGAAGCTACTGAGAGCACCATGATGTAGCGTCTCCCAATTGCTAATTGGCATAGTTTACGGTTAGAACTAGGGCGGTATCTTATCGCCTTCGATCCTCTAACTTTCGTTCTTGATTAATGAAAGCATCCATGGCAAATGCTTTCGCTTTAGTCAGTCTTACGACGGTCTACGAATTTCACCTCTCGCGCCGTAATACTAATGCCCCCAACTACTTCTGTTAATCATTACCTCTTGATCTGATTACAAACCAACGAAACGTAAGACCGAGGTCATATTCCATTATTCCATGCAAAAATATTCGCGGCCATTGATTGGCCTGCTTGAAGCACTCTAATTTGTTCAAGGTAATCTCAGCTGGGTTGGTGAAAACACTGTACCTGATAGGCAAGCGCCACCATATAGGCACCCAGTCTTATAGTCGCAACAATCCAGTGACCTACTACCATCATTAGGAGTAGCACCCGTGTTGGACAATAATAAACTTCGAACGTTTAAACCGCAACAATTTTAATATACGCTAGTGGAGCTGGAATTACCGCGGCTGCTGGCACCAGACTTGCCCTCCACTTGATCCTTACCGAAGGATGTATGCTCGGTTCATTCCAATTATAAAACATCATAAAAGAGTCTTATATTGTTATTTCTCGTCACTACCTCCCCGTGCCGGGATTGGGTAATTTACGCGCCTGCTGCCTTCCTTGGATGTGGTAGCCATTTCTCAGGCTCCTCTCCGGAATCGAACCCTGATTCCCGTTACCCGTTGCAACCATGGTAGTCCTCTATACTACCATCAATAGTTGATAGGGCAGATATTTGAAAGATCTGTCGCCGGTGCGAGACCATGCGATCAACAAAATTATCCAGATTTCAACTCAAGCGTCACGGAGGACGATCGGTTTGACTAATAATTGCACAGGTTCCGCTGGTCCTGCATATTGCATGTATTAGCTCTAGATTTTCCACAGTTATCCAAGTAACTAGGTGAATGATCTTGTAAATTATAGCTGTTATACTGAGCCTTATGCGGTTTCACATTAAAACTGTTTGTACTTAGACATGCATGGCTTAACCTTTGAGACAAGCGTATACTACTGGTAGGATCAACCAGAATTCGTCAACATTATCACGTCACGCACGCTATGCGGCATGAGGGTGGTCCGGGACCAGGCGAGGGTCCGCGCGCACCACCGTCTCATATAGTGTGTTGTGTGTAATGGAAATTACCTCACTCTTCCAACCTCACCACAACGCTCTTCCATCGTAAGACGTTGTTCCTCGATGTCGTATCATGCGCGCAATACAATCGTCAAAAGATTCCCATTCGTTTCGTGTGCGGCAAGCGCTGCAGAACTTGCAGCGCGCCTCCCCTTAAGAACACATAATACTCGCTACGATCGCCGACTAGCAGCGTGGTAGCCGTATGACGTTCATGTTAACAAAACACGGTCTCGCTCAAACATCACCTCACAGCCGAACCTCTCCCATTCCTCTTTCCGTCGTGTCGCACCACCTCTCACCATAGCCACAGCGCGCGCGCTCTCGGGGTAGATACGTGCATGCATCTCCGAGTGCGCACCGCTCCGCATAACCGCGCATGACGCTCCTGGTTCGATGGTATATTTCCATATACGCACACGACAGCCCTCATATCGACTCATGCGTCAGAGTGCACCCGACTCACCTCAATGTACCGTCCCAGCCGGGTAGTCTCAGCGGGCGTACGCTCATACGGTGGGACCGGTCTGAATTGTAGCGCACTCGGTGGTAGATACGTGCATGCATCTCCGAGTGCGCACCACTCCGCAGAACCGCGTATGACGTTCCCGGTTCGATGGTGTAATTTCCATATACGCACACGACAGCCCTCATCGACTCATGAGTCAGAGTGCACCTGACTCACCTCAATGTACCGTCCCAGCCGGGTAGTCTCAGCGGGCGTACGCTCATACGGTGGGACCGGTCTGATTGTAGCGCGCTCGGTAGATACGTGCATGCATCTCTGAGTGCGCACCACCTGCAGAACCGCGTATGTTCCCGGTTCGATGATGTAATTTTATACGCGCATGAACGACCTCATCATCGAAAAATTGACCACCCGCAGAACCGTATGACGTTCCCGGTTCGATGATGTAATTTCCATATACGCTCATGAACTACCTCATCATCAAACTTGACTTCCCTATAGGTACGAGAAAGCAGTGCGTTTCACAACAGTCGACCAAAAATTGCATGGAAAAAATGATCCGTCGACCGCGTCTATGGCAAGTCGGGGTACACCGTGCCAGCGGACATGTGGACCGATGTTGGACGAGTGTCCCGGACCCCCGGGAGTCCGGCCCCGCCCTCTTTCCGCCCGGAACCGATAAAGATGGCTTCCCCGAAGGTAGGCATGCTCTGCGGGTCCTCTTTCGTGCCCGTAGACGGGGCCACCATACACGCGTACGCTAGGACGGGCAGCGGTGTGCGGTACGCGTTCTCTCGTGCCCGTAGACGGGGCCACCATACACGC
>NC_051861.1:12233122-12235622 GCF_015732765.1 Culex quinquefasciatus | reverse complement strand
TAAAGTTTGAAAATAGGTCAAGATCATTTCGGACCTAAGGCCTCTTATCATTCGCTTTACCAGATAAGAATAGAATCCGAAATGTTGCATGCTCCAGCTTTCCTGAGGGAACTTCGGAGGGAACCAGCTACTAGATGGTTCGATTGGTCTTTCGCCGCTATGCCCAAAGTGCACATCAAACAGATTAGGCATAGTTCACATCATCTTCACATCCAACGCACTCGCGGTAGTTATGGCATCGAGTGCCTGGTATAACAACCGGGGATGGAGGGACGAGCAGAGAGTCTCATCCGTAATCCCGCACAAGTTTCAAGTTATGTTTTTTGCGCCTTTGGTGTTTCAACTGAGTACCATTGGCTCGCGCGCAAGATAGACTTCTTGGTCCGTGTTTCAAGACGGGTCCCGAAGGTACCTCGATATTATCGTTGCCTCAGCCGTCACTGGGAGTGACGGTCTGCGTGGAAATCCATCACGCGTCCGGCTGCACACCACGCAACGGTAAGTGCCAGGTTACGATGTTCGTCTTTCGACCTGAGCGTCGCTACTGTGGGACTAACAACCAGATGCCAAGGGGCAATTGCCGGACCTGTAGTCGTTTTCTTGACTAGCGGTTTCGTAATGGATCGCAACGTCCTCGTAAAGCAGAAGATAAATACCCTTCAGCAGACCAGTGAAGGCCAGCCACATTGGCATATCTCCGCTTTGGATAATCGAGTTCAACGGGCTTGACCCTAGGCAGTTTCACGTACTTTTTGACTCTCTATTCAGAGCTTTTCAACTTTCCCTCACGGTACTTGTTCGCTATCGGTCTCGTGGTGATATTTAGCTTTAGAAGGAGTTTACCTCCCACTTTGTGCTGCACTATCAAGCAACACGACTCCATGGAAAAATTTTCCACCATCAGCGCCGTCCTACGGGCCTATCACCCTCTATGGGAGTAAAAGCCACATTCTAGTTGAACTTGGACCTTACGCTGGGCATGGCAGATGACAAATTTTCCAGTACACGGAACGGGTAGACACACAAGTGCATCACCCCTACGTGCTGAGCTCATCCCTTTTCGCTCGCAGCTACTCGGGAATCCTTGTTAGTTTCTTTTCCTCCCTTCATAAATGTTAGGGGTAGTCACACAATATTTGAGGCCACGGTTTTAGACACAGTGTGTCCTCGAGTCAAGTGTACGCGCGCACCGATGTGGTCGTCGCACTCGAACCGAGGATCTTAAATGTTTTGCCACCACATAAGGTAGCAAAACACCATGCTGCGTGCGTACTCTCGTATACTGTATCGATTTTAGACCCGGGAGCCCGGTCTACCTCAGTGCACCGCCCCAGCAGTCGTGAAAGCCTCATTGCTCGGAATCTGTGCAGTCTTTCCAAGCTTGTTTATAACCCTTATAATCATTCTAGATACGCTCTAGTCATTGTAATATTATCACGACTGCAACCTTTCTTAGTCATTTGTTACATTTTATGACTGCAACCCTCGATCGATACCTACGAGAGTACAACACAGTTAGATGTATAAATACAAGCACTCAAAATTGTGTACATCGCGTTGTACGATGTGTATTATGCGTTCAACTTGTCAATGTTCATGTGTCCTGTAGTTCACATTATGACTCGCATTTAAATGCGGTCTTCATCGATCCACGAGCCGAGTGATCCCCTGCCTAGGGTTTGATGGTTTGTTATGCATTCGCATGTATTCAAAAATGAAACACTGTTTTGATGGTTGCACAGTACTGCAAGAGTTCTGTACAGGATGACCAGACCTACCGTGCGTGTTTGCACGGACCACGCGTACCGTGGTAGCGTAGCGCGTTATAAAATGAACCTATCACGCGCTCACTCGGTGCCGCGATATTGACTAGCCAGCCTTTTGGTAGTTTACTCCGAGAGCCATCCATACTACCTCAATGTACCGTCCCAGCCGGGTAGTCAAAACGGCTGGCTGTGTGCACGCTCTCGGTGGTAGATACGTACATGCATCTCCGAGTGCGCACCGCTCCGCAGAACGCGTATGACGTTCCGGTTCGATGGTGTAATTTTCATATACGCTCATGAACGACAAAAAATACACCTCTGTGCGCGCACGACAGCCCTCACATCGACACACGAGTCGGGTACACTCGACTCACCTCAATGTACCGTCCCAGAAGGGCAAAATTCACATGTCCAAGCCAAGCCAACTTTGCTTCTTAAGCCAACTTGGCTTAACATCCTTAAGCGAATTTGGCTTGACGACGACACCTCTGTGCGCGCACACGATCGACACACGAGTCGGAGTACACTCGACTCACCTCAATGTACCGTCCCAGAAGGGCAAAATTCACATGTCCAAGCCAAGCCAACTTTGTGTAAGCCAACTTGGCTTAACATCCCTTAAGCGAATTTGGCTTAACGACGACACCTCTGTGCGCGCACACGACAGCCCTCATATCGACACACGAGTCGGAGTACACTCGACTCACCTCAATGTACCGTCCCAGAAGGGCAAA
>NC_051861.1:12225880-12233109 GCF_015732765.1 Culex quinquefasciatus | reverse complement strand
CTCGACTCACCTCAATGTACCGTCCCAGAAGGGGCAAAATTCACATGTCCAAGCCAAGCCAGCTTTGCTTCTATGCATGGCAGCTTGGCTAACATCCGCTTGGTGACTTGACGACGACACCTCTGTGCGCGCACACGACAGCCCTCACATCGACACACGAGTCGGAGTACACTCGACTCACCTCAATGTACCGTCCCAGAAGGGCAAAATTCACATGTCAAGCCAAGCCAACTTTGCTTCTTAAGCCAACGGCTTAACATCCCTTAAGCGAATTTGGCTTAACGACGACACCTCTGTGCGCGCACACGACAGCCCTCATATCGACACACGAGTCGGGTACACTCGACTCACCTCAATGTACGTCCCAGAAGGGAGTCAAAGCGGCTGGCTGGGTGCGCGCTCTCGGTGGTAGATACATGCATGCATCTCAAGTGCGCACCGTTCCGCAGAACCGCGCATGACGTTCCCGGCGTATCCCAATTAGGAATAAATGTGCATCGAATAAGCATTTTACGTGCATTAAATGTAAATTAGGTGCAATTTGTAAAATAAAATGCATGGGAAAGAATGTACACCGAATGTCCACTGAATTCCCATCGAATGTTAAAATGCATTAAAATGCATTCGAAGTGAGCCACCCTTGGGGCCCCTTCTATATTGGTTATGCTTGGGTATGTATGGGAAGCAGGCCCAAGGGAGGTCACTCCCAACAATGTTCATCGATATAAAATTCGATGCCATTTAAATGCAAGCAATGCGCATCGAAATTAATGTTTACACATCTCAATTCATCTATGTAGTCCGTTGGACGTTTTTGTCTAGAAAGCCTGGGTTAGAGACCCTCCACATCCTTAAACATGGTTCTCCCACGTTCCCTCCAAGCATCATTGTCCGGTTCAACTATTACCAAGCCATGGACCCGCGGCAGCACGAGCTGGCAGTGTTTATTCATGTCATGGGTATGCGTAGTCAACGCTACCTACTGTGTCACCTCCACCCTTCTCGGTATACAGCATGGTGGCCGATGTCAACGCTACCTACTGTCATGTTTGTTGCATATTTTCGGGGGCACGAAAATAGCAAAAAAAAGAACCCACATGAGTACTCTCTCAACGACATTACGTGCACAACGTACCCGTCGAATCGGAGCAAACCATTCGAGCTCGAAAAGGCAACCTGAGCGGATCAAGGTATAACCTTTCACCAACTCGCAATTCCTTTCCTGACACCATTAGCATCTATGGGGCAAAAGGCACGCCCTGCAGTGCAGAGCGTGCCTAGTTCACTAAGGCTTCGCATATCTGACGCGCTGTGAGATCCAATCGTCGGGATGCCAGCAGGAACGAGTACTGGGTACTCAACTGCTGGCGACGAAAGGAGGTAATTTCACAACGAACCCCTAGGGTACTGTGCTCTGAGCAACCGATGTAGAATCAATCGTCAGTGGTAGCACAGCTGTGTTGCGTTCAATGCCGTGCCCTGGTGATATGATCTCTATTAGATCATTTCTTAACACGCCGAGGGCTTCGCGTATCTGACGCACGATGAGATCATTCGTCGGGATGCCAGCAGGGAACGAGTACTAGGTACTCGGCTGCTGGCGACGAAAGGAGGTACATCTCACATGCTTTGTCAAACGACGAACTCTCAGGTACTGTGCTCTGAGCAACCGATGTAGAATCAATCGTCAGTGGTAGCACAGCTGTGTTGCGTTCAATGTCGTGCCCTGGTGATATGATCACTATTAGATCATTTCTTAACACGCCGAAGGCTTCGCGTATCTGACGCGCTATGAGATCATTCGTCGGGATGCCAGCAGGGAACGAGTACTGGGTACTCAACTGCTAGCGACGAAAGGAGGTACATCTCACATGCTTTGTCAAACGACGAACCCTCAGGTACTGTGCTCTGAGCAACCGATGTAGAATCAATCGTCAGTGGTAGCACAGCTGTGTTGCGTTCAATGTCGTGCCCTGGTGATATGATCACTATTAGATCATTTCTTAACACGCCGAGGGCTTCGCATATCTGACGCGCTGTGAGATCTAATCGTCGGGATGCCAGCAGGGAACGAGTACTAGGTACTCGACTGCTGGCGACGAAAGGAGGTCATTTCACATGCTTTGTCAAACGACGAACCCTCAGGTACTGTGCTCTGAGCAACCGATGTGGAATCAATCGTCAGTGGTAGCACAGCTGTGTTGCGTTCAATGCCGTGCCCTGGTGCCGTGCCCTGTTGCCGTGTCCTAGTGATATGATCACTATCATATCACCTACCTCTTAACACGCCGAGGGCTTCGCATATCTGACGCGCTGTGAGATCAATCGTCGGGATGCCAGCAGGGAACGAGTACTAGGTACTCGACTGCTGGCGACGAAAGGAGGTCATTTCACATGCTTTGTCAAACGACGAACCCTCAGGTACTGTGCTTTGAGCAACCGATGTGGAATCAATTGTCAGTGGTAGCACAGCTGTGTTGCGTTCAAAATCGACCATGAACCTGTAGTGCCTGAATGACAAACTCGTCACTCTAATGCTGCAACTACAAAGTTCACCTTACCTCTGACGTTATTACCGATGATTTGCTTCGCGTGACAGCACTGGTGTACTCATGCAGCGATAGAGTCGTAGGACTCTATCACCGGGAATCGAACCAACTGAAGCCGTACCTCTACTGCTTGGTTGAATTCGACTCGTTAGCGTTCAAATAGTACGTGCTCAGGCGTTTCCAAGCATTTGCCTCGCGTAACAGCACTGGTGTACTCATGCAGCGATAGAGTCGTAGAACTCTATCACCGGGAATCGAACCAACTGAAGCCGTACCTCTACTGCTTGGTTGAATTCGACTCGTTAGCGTTCAAATAGTACGTGCCTTAGCTTAGCATTTACGGTCTTTTCGCAGGGTAGCCATACGACTGCCTTCTGCTTTGCCATGGGTATGGTCAAACAAGAAACACTGTTTAATGGGTTGCACAGTATTGTGCGCGGATGATCAGCCGCACCGTACGTGAGTGTACGGACCACGCGAACCGGTGGTAGCGCATGTGGTATACGCGGACATAGGACGAACCTGCCGCACACGTTTGCGCTCGGTACCGCGATATAGGCTGACCAGCCAGGTATCGTTCACCCGATTGATGAGTATGTGCCGAACTTGTCGACACTGGTGCTCTCGAATGGGTGATACAAAACAACACATCACGCTCCAGAGATACGTGAAGCTTTGTAATGATCCTTCCGCAGGTTCACCTACAGAAACCTTGTTACGACTTTTACTTCCTCTAAATCATCAAGTTCGGTCAACTTCAGCGATTCAAATGTAATCCGGGAAGGACTAGCAAATGTTCACCTTCAAAGACCTCACTAAATAATCCATCGGTAGTAGCGACGGGCGGTGTGTACAAAGGGCAGGGACGTAATCAACGCTAGCTATTGACCAGCACTTACTGGGAATTCCAGGTTCATATGGACCATTTCAATCCATAATCCCGACTAAATGAGCATTTCAGTGATTTCCCGCGCCTTTCGGCGTAGGGTACACGCTGCTGCTCACATTGTAGCGCGTGCAGCCCAGAACATCTAAGGGCATCACGGATCGCTCAATCTCATTTTGCTCATCACAAGCAGATTATCAACCTCAATGAGTTGATGTATTATCAGGTCACACTACACCGCCGGTGGATGGATCGCGCACGACCGTGCGAACGGCCGACGTGCCCATCCGGCCGACGGGATCAACATCTGACTGCTGATAGCGTTCTATTTAATTTGATTGAGTCACCATGCACCACTACCCTTAATTTGGAGAAAGAGCTATTAATCTGTCTTACCTCAATAAGTTCGGACCTGGTAAGTTTTCCCGTGTTGAGTCAAATTAAGCCGCAGGCTCCACTCCTGGTGGTGCCCTTCCGTCAATTCCTTCAAGTTTCAACTTTGCAACCATACTTCCCCCGGAACCTAATTTTGGTTTCCCGGAAGCTACTGAGAGCACCATGATGTAGCGTCTCCCAATTGCTAATTGGCATAGTTTACGGTTAGAACTAGGGCGGTATCTTATCGCCTTCGATCCTCTAACTTTCGTTCTTGATTAATGAAAGCATCCATGGCAAATGCTTTCGCTTTAGTCAGTCTTACGACGGTCTACGAATTTCACCTCTCGCGCCGTAATACTAATGCCCCCAACTACTTCTGTTAATCATTACCTCTTGATCTGATTACAAACCAACGAAACGTAAGACCGAGGTCATATTCCATTATTCCATGCAAAAATATTCGCGGCCATTGATTGGCCTGCTTGAAGCACTCTAATTTGTTCAAGGTAATCTCAGCTGGGTTGGTGAAAACACTGTACCTGATAGGCAAGCGCCACCATATAGGCACCCAGTCTTATAGTCGCAACAATCCAGTGACCTACTACCATCATTAGGAGTAGCACCCGTGTTGGACAATAATAAACTTCGAACGTTTAAACCGCAACAATTTTAATATACGCTAGTGGAGCTGGAATTACCGCGGCTGCTGGCACCAGACTTGCCCTCCACTTGATCCTTACCGAAGGATGTATGCTCGGTTCATTCCAATTATAAAACATCATAAAAGAGTCTTATATTGTTATTTCTCGTCACTACCTCCCCGTGCCGGGATTGGGTAATTTACGCGCCTGCTGCCTTCCTTGGATGTGGTAGCCATTTCTCAGGCTCCCTCTCCGGAATCGAACCCTGATTCCCCGTTACCCGTTGCAACCATGGTAGTCCTCTATACTACCATCAATAGTTGATAGGGCAGATATTTGAAAGATCTGTCGCCGGTGCGAGACCATGCGATCAACAAAATTATCCAGATTTCAACTCAAGCATCACGAAGGACGATCGGTTTGACTAATAATTGCACAGGTTCCGCGAGGTCCCTGCATATTGCATGTATTAGCTCTAGATTTTCCACAGTTATCCAAGTAACTAGGTGAATGATCTTGTAAATTATAGCTGTTATACTGAGCCTTATGCGGTTTCACATTAAAACTGTTTGTACTTAGACATGCATGGCTTAACCTTTGAGACAAGCGTATACTACTGGTAGGATCAACCAGAATTCGTCAACATTATCACGTCACGCACGCTATGCGGGCATGAGGGTGGTCCGGGACCAGGCGAGGGTCCGCGCGCACCACCGTCTCATATAGTGTGTGTTGTGTGTAATGGAAATTACCTCACTCTTCCAACCTCACCACAACGCTCTTCCATCGTAAGACGTTGTTCCTCGATGTCGTATCATGCGCGCAATACAATCGTCAAAAGATTCCCATTCGTTTCGTGTGCGGCAAGCGCTGCAGAACTTGCAGCGCGCCTCCTTAAGAACACATAATACTCGCTACGATCGCCGACTAGCAGCGTGGTAGCCGTATGACGTTCATGTTAACAAAACACGGTCTCGCTCAAACATCACCTCACAGCCGAACCTCTCCCATTCCTCTTTCCGTCGTGTCGCACCACCTCTCACCATAGCCACAGCGCCAAGCGCGCTCTCGGGGGTAGATACGTGCATGCATCTCCGAGTGCGCACCGCTCCGCATAACCGCGCATGACGCTCCTGGTTCGATGGTATAATTTCCATATACGCACACGACAGCCCTCATATCGACTCATGCGTCAGAGTGCACCCGACTCACCTCAATGTACCGTCCCAGCCGGGTAGTCTCAGCGGGCGTACGCTCATACGGTGGGACCGGTCTGAATTGTAGCGCACTCTCGGTGGTAGATACGTGCATGCATCTCCGAGTGCGCACCACTCCGCAGAACCGCGTATGACGTTCCCGGTTCGATGGTGTAATTTCCATATACGCACACGACAGCCCTCATATCGACTCATGAGTCAGAGTGCACCCGACTCACCTCAATGTACCGTCCCAGCCGGGTAGTCTCAGCGGGCGTACGCTCATACGGTGGGACCGGTCTGAATTGTAGCGCGCTCTCGGTGGTAGATACGTGCATGCATCTCCGAGTGCGCACCACTCCGCAGAACCGCGTATGACGTTCCCGGTTCGATGATGTAATTTCCATATACGCGCATGAACGACCTCATCATCGAAAAATTGACACCACTCCGCAGAACCGTGTATGACGTTCCCGGTTCGATGATGTAATTTCCATATACGCTCATGAACTACCTCATCATCAAACTTGACTTCCCTATAGGTACGAGAAAGCAGTGCGTTTCACAACAGTCGACCAAAAAATTGCATGGAAAAAAATGATCCGTCGACCGCGTCTATGGCAAGTCGGGGTAAATCGGGCCACCGTGCCAGCGGACATGTGGACCGATGTTGGACGAGTGTCCCCGGACCCCCCCCCCGGGAGTCCGGCCCCGCCCTCTTTCCGCCCGGAACCGATAAAGATGGCTTCCCCCGAAGGTAGGCATGCTCTGCGGGTCCTCTTTCGTGCCCGTAGACGGGGCCACCATACACGCGTACGCTAGGACGGGCAGCGGTGTGCGGTACGCGTCCTCTCGTGCCCGTAGACGGGGCCACCATACACGCGGACGCTATGTCGCGCGCGGGGTATGGTACGCGTCTTCGTCTTGGACGGAGACTGCCCCGGCTGGGCTTGGGTCGGGTTCGGGTCACGCTATCTGAGCGTGACGATGCTCTCCCTCGCTCTCGTGTGCTCTCTCGAGTTCGATAACCCAAGATAAACTCCGTCTACGTAATACGGCACATCAGCTCGACCACGATCAAGATCTCTCGACGGAGTGCAACACGACTACGTTAGCCGCAGTAGCACTTCGGAGCAAACAAAACCCGGGTATGTCGTTGTCGAGCAGCGAACATGTATTCGCTCACCAGACATTACACGTCTAACGAAAGCCGCGTGCCTGCACCGACGACTGCCGACGTACGTTACGTACACAACCTTCAAGCAAGGGTAGTCAGAGAGGATCGAAATTGTACACTTCTCAGCAACTCGCAACTCCCAGCCTGCAAACCCATCGTTTGTAGGAGGTCTTAGGTATCGTTATCATATGTTGGTGTTGAGCATATCGTATGGGGCTCTGTCTTCCAGACCAATAAGATGCCAGCGTGAGATCACGCTAGCAACTCTTGCGGGTTGTTAGCCATATAATGACCCCGACTACCTATAGAATACACTATCAGCTCAGTTTGGTTACGACCTTAGAGGCGTTCAGGCATAATCCAACGAACGTAGCATTATACCAATGTCCAGTCGGACTAGTA